>NW_026606697.1:4080000-4085000 GCF_029890125.1 Rhinichthys klamathensis goyatoka
TTGAATGAGGTTGCTGCTCGTTTGAAAGCCTCTAGAGCAGGCAAGATGGCACACCTTACAAGACGAATTAATATTGTTAACTCTTTGATGACTGATGCTGAATATCTTGAAGAAGTAAAGGGAAACATGATGAAGTTCAATGAAATGTTTGTTGAATTCAAGTCTCTTCAAGAATCATATGTACAAATGTTAAGTGAAGAGGATAAAGTTGAAGACCTGAAAACCTGGTATGAACCAAGAATGAAACAAGTTGATATGTTTGTTTCTACTGTTGAGAAGTGGATGTCTAATATTCAAGAAGAATCAGACTTTCAAACTAGTACTCCAGTTTCTTCTGCTCTAAAAGTGACTGACCAGCTAAATGATGATGATGATAACACTTCAGTTGTCTTGTCTGTGCGTAGCAGTAGATCTGGCAGATCTAGCAGATCAAATTTAAGCAGATCAAGTGTGTTAACATCAGCCTCAGCTCGTATCTGTGCAGAGGCAGAGAGGGCAGCTTTACTTGCCAAAGCCAATACACTGCAACAAAAACATGCTATAGAGAAGAAAGAAGAAGAACTTAGAAAGATGAAGGAGGTGTGGGAAGTTCAAGCTGAAATTGCAGCCAACACCGCAAAAATCGAGTATCTCAAGTATGCTGAGACCTCAATAACCAATGGAAATGCTGTTGAAGATGATGCCATGAATGTGTATTGTAAGGAGATGTTGGATAAAACTCCAGTGCAACAAGATGTGCGCCCAAAAGAGACACTTCATGAACTCTCTACAGCACCAACTCAGACTACAAGACATTCTTTTCCTCAGAACAGCAATGCAATTCAACAACCCACCACCATGAAGACTGACTCCAAACTCCCTGCACAAATCTCTCATACAGCTCAAGCAAGACCTCTAGAAAGTAGAGAATCATCTTCATCTAATGTCATTCAAGGGCCTGATCTTGCTAAAATTCTTCAAAAACAAAACAACTTGACAGACATGCTTGTGAAACAACAACTTCTTTCCACCTTACCAAGAGGGGAAATTCCAATGTTTAGTGGAGATATTCTGCAGTACAGGTCATTCCTTCATTCTTTTGAGCACATCATTGAAACTAAAACAGATGATAATGCAGACAGGCTGCATTTTCTCATTCAGTACACAAGGGGACTACCACAGGAGCTGGTAAGAAGTTGCCAACACATGTCACCGAACCAAGGTTACCAAAAGGCAAAGCAGCTATTAAAAGAACACTTTGGTAATGCATATAGGATTTCATGTGCTTATATTGAGAAAGCTCTTTCTTGGCCTTCAATCAAGCCAGAAGATCCAAAGGCTTTACAGGCCTTCGCATTGTGTCTTAGAAGCTGCTGCAATAGTATGGAAGACTTGAAGTTCATGGAAGAACTGGACACAGTCTCCAATATGAGGTGTATTGCTTTCAAGCTCCCATATAAGCTCAGAGAGAGGTGGCGCACAAAGGCATTTGAGTTGCAAGAACAGAGGAACAAGGTAAAGATGGTAGATCTCGTCAGCTTCATTGAAAAACAAGCTAACATTGTCTCAGACCCAATATTTGGTGATATCCAAGACTCAAGCCCAAGTAAAGGAAAGCCCAAAGTGCTAGTGAAGCCCAAATCCAAAGGCAGTTTTGCTACCAATGTGCATGTGAACTCACCACAGACCACATCTAAGGATTCACAGCCAATTTCATGTCTCTACTGTAACAATGGACATGATTTGATGTCATGCTTGCAGTTTGAAAAGCAGCCGCACAGAGAAAAGATAAACTTTATAAGACAGAATGGAATCTGTTTTGGGTGTTTAACCAAAGGAGGACATATAAGTAAAGACTGCACACAGCATCTGAACTGCTCCATATGCAACAAACAGCATCCAAGTGTGTTACACATTAAAGCATTGGAATCATCAAAACAACTGAAGAAAACACCTGTGAGTAGCACACAGGTCTCCCTTCAAGATGGTAAGCATGCTGGAGTCAGAAACATGCAGTTTTACACAGAGTGTTTGTTGTCGATTGTACCAGTACAGGTTAAAAGCTCAAAAGGAAGTAAGATTCTGCACACATATGCCTTTCTTGATCCTGGTAGCTCGGCAAGCTTCTGCACAGAGGATCTTATGAGGAAACTCAACATTACTGGAAGAAAGACCAATATTCTTCTTCGAACAATGAGCCAGGATAAGTCTGTGCCCTCGTACATTGTCAGTGGGTTGGAAGTGTCTTCACTGGAAGAAAGTAACTTCATCCACCTGCCAGAAGTATACACCCAAAAGATCATGCCTGTTGACACCTGTAACATTCCCACAAAGGAAGAACTATCTAAATGGCCATACCTGAGTCAGGTACAGTTTCCTAGGATTCCAGCCAAGGTGGAGTTGTTGATTGGAAGCAATGCTCCCAAAGCCATTGAACCTTGGGAAATCCTTAATAGCCAAGGGGATGGGCCATATGCAGTTAAGACCCTACTAGGATGGGTTATTAATGGTCCTTTACAAGGCAAAAACACAGCAAACAGGAACAGTTGTGATGGTGGTGTTGTTAACAGAATTTCTATCTTGAACTTGGAAGAAATGTTGATGCAACAATACAACCATGATTTTAATGAGCGTTCAAGTGAAGAGAAGGCTGAAATGTCTATAGAAGACAAAAGATTCATCAAGATTGCAGAACAGTCAATAAAATTAAAAAATGGACATTACACTCTTAATCTACCTTTTAGGAAGGACGACACAGTGTTGCCTAACAATTACCAAGTGGCAGAACAGCGACTTCAAAGTTTGAAAAGAAAGTTCAAGAGGAATGAAAAATTCAAAACCGAATATACTGAATTTCTAACAGAAGTCATAAAAAAGGGCTATGCTGAAGTGGTGCCGCAACAAGAGTTGAAAAGATCAGATGGTAAATTGTGGTACATCCCACATCATGGTGTATACCATCCTCAAAAACAGACCATAAGGGTGGTCTTTGACTGTGCTGTTACTTTTCAAGGTAAATCCCTCAACTCAGAACTTCTTCAGGGTCCTGATTTGACCAGTACACTTTTTGATGTTTTGACCAGATTTCGCCAAGAATCTGTAGCAGTTATGACTGATATCAAAGCAATGTTCCATCAGGTCAGAGTGTCAAGATCAGATGTTGACTTCTTGCGATTCCTCTGGTGGCCAAGTGGTGATGTCAGCATGCCTGCTGTGGAACATCGAATGATGGTACATCTATTTGGGGCAGTCTCATCCCCCAGCTGTGCAAACTTTGCTCTGAGGCAAACAGCCAAAGACAACAAAGAATGTTTTCGAACTGAGGTGATAAACACGGTTGAGAACAACTTCTATGTAGATGATTGCTTGAAGTCCCTTCCAACAGAGCATGAAGCAGTAGAATTGGTGAAAGATCTAACATCTCTCTGTCAAACAGGAGGATTCCACCTCACAAAATGGGTGAGTAACAGTCGTACTGTTCTTGCACATATTCCAAAGGAAGACAGAGCTCAGAATGTAAGGGAATTGGATCTCGACAGGGAAAAGCTTCCCACTGAAAGAGCTCTTGGATTGTTGTGGTGCGTGGAGAATGATGTGTTTAAGTTCAATATCACTGTCAAGTGCAAATCCCACACCCGAAGAAACTTGCTATCAGTTGTGAGCTCCATCTATGATCCACTTGGATTTTTGAGTCCCTTTACTCTACCTGCCAAATTTCTTATCCAAGACCTCTGTAGGAGTAAATGTGGTTGGGATGAGGAAATACCACAGGCTGCAGTGGATAAGTGGACAAAGTGGATAAAGGATCTTGACGAGATAGAAGATTTCAGAGTGGCACGCTGTGTAAAGCCAACTGGTTTTGGAATGCTGAAGCAAGCAGAGCTGCATCATTTCTCTGATGCTAGTGAACAAGGATACGGCATAGTGAGTTACTTGAGACTGACTGATGATATGCACACTGTACATGTGTCTTTCATGTTGGGGAAAGCCAGAGTGGCCCCACTTAAGCACGTCACAATTCCACGTCTAGAACTTACAGCTGCAGTGCTAGCAGTCAGAGTCGACATTATGGTAAGGAAAGCTTTGGAGCTAGATCTCAAAGGCTCAACATTTTGGACTGATAGTCAGTCAGTGCTGAAATACGTTGCAAATGAGAATGCAAGATTCCGCACATTTGTAGCTAATAGGATCTCTGTTATTAGAGGAAACACAGATGTAAAACAGTGGAAATTCATCAGAACAAAGCAGAACCCAGCTGACCTAGCATCAAGAGGGGTTAGTGCCAGCACATTGGTGAAGTGCAAAGAGTGGATCCATGGACCAGACTTTCTATGGAAGAAAGAAGAGGAATGGCCTAAAGAGTCCCTGGGACCCATGTCTCTCTCTCTCGATGACCTTGAAGTTAAAAGGAACACCACTGTTTATAGTACTGTCATTAAAGAGAATGAAAATCCTACCAGCCAACTGCTTAACTATTTCTCAACTTGGACAAAGCTAAAGTTGGCAGTAGCATGGTTCTTGAAGTTCAAGAATATCCTTCGCTTGCTTATTGCAAAAAGAAAAGAGATACAGCCCACCTGCGTGAATAAGGACACTCAGAGCCAAAACAATGTATGTAATGAAATGAAAATATTCAAGACATCACTTTGTGGACAATCCATAGGCTTGGATGATCTCTTGAAAGCAGAAAAGGCCATTGTTGAGTTTTGGCAGAAACAAAGGTATGCAGAGGAAATGTCAAGAATTGGAAAGACATCACCTGCTGGAAAGCGCTTGAATAGATTCAGCAGCCTGTACAAGCTAGATCCTGTGATGGACGATGGAGTTTTGAGGGTTGGAGGAAGGTTGGACAAGTCTGCAATGCCTGAGGAGACCAAGCGACCTATAATACTTCCAAAAGATGTTCACATCTCCACACTTATCCTTCAACACATACACGAACAGCTCGGACATGCTGGCAGAAACCATGTTCTCTCACACCTGAGAAAGAAATATTGGATTATAAATGCCAATTCTGCAGC